>NC_059104.1:57736842-57754342 GCF_020740685.1 Jaculus jaculus
TCTGAATCTACAACATGAGAATTTCCTTTAAACTCTGGGCTTTCTATCTGTGTAATTTCTCTAAACCTGGGGCAACCATGAACATATCTCTCATTACTACCCATTTCTCATCTGAATTTCCTGATTTCTTCTTTGTTACTTTCCCTCTGCTATTCCTCCTTCTGCTGCCACCACTTACTCTCTCAACTTTCTTCCATGGGGAAGCTTGCTCTTTTGAGTGTCATGGTGAATTCTATACTTTCCACATGAATGTGTGTTTCTTCTAAATCTCACTTATAAGTTCCTAGGTTCTATCTTCCACATGTTTGTGGCTCTGATTCAGCCTCTTACTAGACCTCCATTTTTCCTAAATATACCCTATGAATTATGCTGCACCTTCCACAAGAGTGCTTGTTTCCTATCTTACACACACACACACACACACACACACACACACACACACACACACATCCCCATTGATTAATTAATGCTGCTCTCTCTTGGTTGGAGAACCTATTTTTTACAGATGATATATAATGGAGAAAGTCAATACTCCTCAGAATGACAAAATGTGAAAGCCTACTGTTAGGCATGAGATAAGTCATCTCTATCATACCTATGAGGGCCCAAGAAACATTACATAGGAAGTGGTGTGGTTCAATATGAATGCTACTCTCACATATAACCAGAGGATAGCTTTCTCCGTGGAGATGTTGGTAGACACTGTGGAGACTAAAAGGTCATGAAAGCAAAAAATAAAAGGATGCCAAAAGCTCAACACTAGAAACAACTCCTAAAATTCCCTCTTCCTAATATTGCAGAAAACTAGTGTAAAGAATATAAAAGCTAGAGGCAGGAAAGGTGTACTGGGTGATATTGTCTTCCTCACAGGACATGACTAGTGCATCCATGAACACACAGACACTACTGATTGCCCACTGAAGGGGAACTTGAGGAGGAATGTGAGTGGAGGAGAGGGAACATAAGAGGGCAACATGATGGATATACAATGAATTTGCAATATGTTCATATATTAGAGCTCCCAAATAGATCTATGCATTTATTTGTTTGTTTATTTCTTTGAAAGAGAGACAAAAAAGGGAGAGAGCAACAGAGTAGACAGTGATAATGGGCACACCAGCACCTCTACCCACTGAAAATGAACTCCAGATGCATGTGCCACCCTGTGCATCTGTCTTAGGTGAGTACTGGGAAATCATACCTGGGTCCTCCGGCTTCTCAGGCAACTGCTTTAACTGTTACGTCACCTCTCCAGACACCTATTACATTGAAAAGTAAATAAAACTAGAAGAACAGAAGCAATTTTTTGAAGAAAAAGACAAAGATTAAAATGATTAGGAGAGTAGGAATGTGAATATATTATATTGAGATAATATAAAAATTGTTATTAAATGACAAATATCAAAATAGTATTGTAGTATGAATGAAAACGAGATCAATGAGAAAAATTTGGGTGCATTATATCATTCTTTTTATATGGCTCATCTAGAATAGTCAAATACATAGTCAGAAAGTAGTATTAGCAGTCTGCTGGGCCTGATAGGAAAAGAGATGCCTTGTCAAAAGATATAAGGTTTCTCTTTTGAATGACAGTGTTCTAAAAATAGACTATAGTGACATGAGTTATATATTCCAGTATATATGCAGTATATTCTAGGAAGATGCTGAAAACACTTAGATATAACTCACATATCAATTAGGGTGGCAAAAATTGTGAACACTTAAGGACATTAAACAAGGAAAATTCCTACATTCCTCTAGCTTTGACTCATAGCCACTGATCATATCACAATTGTTTTGATTAGAAACAAGCACAACAACATCACCAACCAGTAAACAACTGAGAATTCATATCCCAAACTCACATCACCACAAAAGTGAAAACATATGGACTGTACCAACAAGATGAAAACCTGAAAGACTGCAACTTCCAAAGGAATTACCACTTTTCACTGTTTGTTCTTGAAAGTTGCTTAGAATATAATTTCTTTGAAGTGCAAACATAGCTGATGTAAGTCTTAGAGTTCAGCTTAAAACTAGCGTGTACTGTTTAACACGTTTGTAAGGGTATGCATCTCTGGAGATGTGCATTAAGACTTGCTCATCCAATTGTGCATATTAGTACTCTAAGCTACAAGCTAAAATTTATGCATCATACAATTAAAATTGCATTTGTATGTCTGGAGGGATGGCTTATCGGTTGCAGCCCTTAACTGCAAAGCCAAAGAACCCAGGTTTTATTCCCCAGGACCCATGTAACTCAGATGCACAAGGTGCATCTGGAGTTCGTTTACAGTTTCTGGAGGCCCTTAAGTGCCCATTCTGTGTGTCTCTCTCTCTCTCTCTCTCTCTCTCTCTCTCTCTCTCACACACACACACACACACACACACACATAAATAAATAAATTTTAAAAATTGTATATGTAGATTTATATTATTGTAATATAATAACTATAAAAGTATGTAAACTATAGCTTTAAACTCAAGCATGTTACCTTTTACAAAACATTATGTACTAATATTGTTCTCTTATTTTTTAATGGGAACTTTTAAAAATCATAGAACATACAATATTTTTATTGTCTTTTTCTTATAAGAGCTTAAAGCATCCTTCTTCGTATAGTGAATATTGGCAGAGAAAAGAATAACAAACAAAATGTCTCCTGTATTGGTCACCTGCTGCAATACTATGTAGCATTCTGAATTGTGTCTGAACTATAATGAAGGCATGTGGATCAAGTTGGGCTCTGTATTTCTCTCTTTCTCTAGCAATTAATCTTTGTATACATTTCTACCATAAATATATAAAAATGATAAATTAATAGGAGACTGATTCTGTCTTTTGTAAGACATAGATTTTTGATGGGGTTTCAGAATGCAAGTTTGGCCTTAGACTTATGTGACAAATCCAGTTTTATATGAGGTATCATGCAGTTATCAGAGGCTAAGAATACAGTCACTTTATTTTCCTGTTTGGACACAGTAAATTTGTTGCTTCCCATTTTTGTATCATGCACAGTGGGACACTCTAAAATGAGGCATTCAACAAGCACAAGCAAGATAATATCCTTGAAGATCTTCAGTTTCAAAAAGTTGGAACTTCAAGACATATTAAATGATTTTTAGGTCCCATGCCATCTAAACACAATGCTCAACAATTTTCCACCAAAGTCTCAGAACCATGAAAAATGATTCAAGTATACAGGATGGCTACATATGTAACCCAGGTGTTGCCTTATCTATAATTTTTCATTTTTAACTTTCAGAATTATAAATATTAAATGTTTTGCTTAAAAATGATGACCTTTCTTCACTCTCAAAATCCTGCACGTACACCAGTGTGCACAGAGGTCCAGCAGTATGAACACCTACACACAAATATATGCACACCTGCCCACAGGGATATGCTTGTGCTGTTGTTTTCAACACTGACTATTTTTTTGAAATGGATGTGACCACAAAATTAATACAGTGTTACAGACTTCAAAGGACTTGACTTGTGAGTGAATGTCCCTGTGTACCAAAGCCAGCCCTCACTCTCTAACTGACTTTTGTTCCCCCAAATTGCTGGTACACACACTATATTTGTTCTGGCTTCAAAAGCAATGATGAAAATATCTAATGTGGATTTTTGTTGGTATCCTAATGATGCTACACTGTCCCGCAGGAGATAAGCCCTTGTCATTCTGGAGTATGTCACTTGGCACTCGCAAGCACTACTGTTAATACCAATAAACCTTGAAACATGTGGACATAGCTCTGTAATGTTTACATTATCACTAATAACCCATTATTAAATTTGAAAATTTAGGATATGCATTTTAAATATTCCCCAATTTTATTAGCATTACACTTATTTACTTTATTAAAGAACAAAATGACTCACAAACTATATCCTTTGGCAATTGTTTTACCTTACAAAAGGAAATCATAAAATATTTCTTCAAAATACACCTTGGCTATTAAATCTTGCCCACAGAAATGGATCAGGGAAGTTCAAGTCATAATATAGTACAATTTTACTAGTTTTCTTTGGCTCTGTTTCCACTTAACTTTTATCTGAGACTTGAGTATATAATCTGACAGGAAGGTAAGAGTATGGAAATCTCTAACGTGAATGTAAGTGTTGGTTTTCAAGTACAAAGCAGGCAACTGCAGAGAATCACAGGTCCTGGCCTCTCTTTCCTTCTCCAGTGCACTGCTTGTCTGCAGGACCCATCTGGTCTCTTAGATGTGCTGCTAACTGTAGGCTTATTGAATAGACTACGTTTTATTTTAAGCTTTAGGTTCTAGACTGCTTTATTCTATTTTTGAACTGACCTGGTTATTGAGTGTTATGATGTATACCTATTGCATATTATTTTCTAACCATTTCTAGTTCCCTTCCTCGGTTTTCTAGTATCAGTAAAAATGTGCACCTTTAAATTTTGAAATCCTATCAAATAGATAAAGTCAGTAAACTCAATAACCCAAATTTGCCACAATAAAAGTAATCCATGCAAGGTATTGTGTGTGGGGGTGTATTCATAAATAGAAGTACAATCAAATTATTTTTAAACAACTAAATATCATTTATCAATTACACTCATATCAAATGATGCTTACTAGTTATGAATACATTACACAGAAATTGTCAGATAGTAAATTGATAGGATTTTCTCAGAAAAAACAAAATCACCCCTTGCTCATGTACTAAATGTTAAGGTCAACTTTCAGTTTACTCTAGATTCCGTTGTTGTAGTTATATGCTACACTTCATCCTTCAGGGCTATACCCCTAGCACTCAGTTGTGTTCTAAGTAATTCCCATCTTCCCCCCATCAATAAAGTTCAACTAAGTTAAGTAACATTCTAATCCCAACTTTCTGCACATTTGGTTAGGCTACTCTTTGTTTCTCTTTGAGGCCTGGCAGTTACAGAGTACTACTGCAAATTACGCTTAGAAAGTTTCAGAAACCTCAAGAGGAGCAGCAGAATCATGAGAGGATGAGCTTACCCCAGAGACTTTCACTGCCAAAATCATGCTCTGTGTCACTGGACTACCATAGCGCTTTGTGGAAGGTCGTACCTGTCAGAGCCTCTTGTCACTGTGCATTCTTTGTCCCACTTTCTGTTCATTAGCATTATTTTAAAATGTAATATATGCTAAAGATGCTTGAATTTCCTTTTGAAAGAATAAGTGTTTCTTTTCTTCCCTTTATTCCTTCCTTCCTTCCTTCCTTCCTTCCTTCCTTCCTTCCTTCCTTCCTTCCTTCCTTCTTTCCTCCCTCCCTTCGACCTTCCCTCCCTCTTTCTCTATCTGTCTTTCTTTCGATTTTTAGTCTTTAGACTAAGTCATTTTCATCCTTGGCAACTTGATGTCAATCAAATCAAATTAAAGCTTGATTTTTTTCCATGTGTCCTCATTATTCTTGGGATACAAGTTTAACTCATGGTTTCACAGGATTGTTCAGATCTTGGTATGGTCTCCATCTTATTATATTAAGAGCACTGGCTCTATTTCTTGGTGGGCTCCATACGTTCTGTTCCCCTTATTCAACCTAGAACTTCATACAACATTTTTCTGAAACACTTGTAATAATCTTTCTCCCAAATTATCACAAGTATGTTATTTTACATTTTATTTGTGTTATTTTAATGTAACCTGCATTTCTTTCCACTGTTTCTTCCATGAGATCAATATCCTGTGTTTATTTCTTCATTCCTTTATGTCCATTCCTATTTCTTTGTCTCAGTATCTGTCCTCATAAGAATGAGCCACCCCTCCCTTGGTTTCCTTTCCTTTCTTCAATTCTCTATGATTTATTTTTGCTACTGATCTAGGAAAGTCTTTGATTATCTTACAGTGAGCAGAGTAGAGACATGATTTGTACCTGAAATCTCCCTTCATTTTGCCATATAACAAAATCCCATAAGTGCTATGCTATTATAGTCAAGTACAGGTTGAGAGGATTATAATCAGTGTTTATATTACAGGTGGCATCTTGAAAGCCATTTTACACTTCTGCTTTCCATAACTATTAACATTCATTTTCTGGTTCTGAGAAGGTTTATTCTTTTCTCAATTTTTATGTATCCTGTATCATACATATTAAATATTAGAGTTTTTGGACAAACCCAGGGAGTGAAATCATCTTAACAACTAACTTATAGTTAAAATAAAAAATACCTAATTTTAGAAAATATTTTGAGATCAATATAACAAAGATACCAGCCAAGCAACAAAATGTATTAAAATATTTAAATCCTCATAAAACTGATAAGTGTTCACTAGCCAAACAATTTGGTTTTAAATGTTAATTTATATCTATCATAAAAAATATACATTATTCTTTTTAAAGTTATATGTTTTATTAATCATACTTTACTGTATGAACAAACTGTGAGTTGGTCCTATTTCTCTCATATTATCTTCTTCTATTATTTTCATCATCATCTATACACTAAACAAATTTAAGACAGGCAGAGACAAACTTGGATCAATTTATAATCTTCCCATTATCTTTCTTCTGTTTATGATGCAGCTCACTTTTCTAAGTTTTAGTCTTCTTTATTGAGGAATGTTCAAATTCAATGGTCATAAATGACGACACAAATTCTTCAGGAAACCCCAACTCTTTTTTTTTTTTGAGTAAATATATGGCCAAATAGCAGAACATGCATTCCCCAAGAACTTTTGGGTCTTATAGTGTCTTCTGTACAGAGAGAGAAACTTTAATTTAACATGTTAGAAAAACACCTTTTAGCCAGGCATAATGGTACTTGTTTTTAATCCCAGCACTCAGGAGGCAGAGGTAGGAGTATCACCATGAGTTGCAGTCAGTTTCGTGTTGCAGGAATGAACATCTAATCCAGGCACAGTTAATAGGAGGAAGGGTTTTATTTCGTTTATAGATCCAAGGGAATTTCTACCCATGGTGAAAGAAGTTTGCTCCTATTCATAAATCCAATCAGAGAAAGAAAACATCACCAGCCAAAAAAAAAAAAAAAAAAAGCCAAAAAGCAGCAAGCAGCAGGAACTCTGTCAGAGCTCAGACCTCTCTGCATACCTTTGTGCTGAAATTCAGATCTTTCCCCAAACGCATCTGTGGGCAGCATCCCAGCATCCAACCCCAGTGACACCTCCTCCTGCCAGGCAGCTAGAGACTCCAGTTACAAGTTTTAATAACACTCTGGATTCTCTAGGGGACATAACATTCAAACTACCACATTGACTTTTCAAATTAATCAGGTCAAGGGTGGAGTTCAAGCATATGTAAAAAAAAAAAAAATCATGAAACCTATCACTAACATTACTTTTTTTTTTACAGTTTGGAGATTTAAGATAAACAAAGTTTGAGAGTTTAACTTTTTGCAATAATTTGTTGTTTAATTTGAGTAAAATGGTATAACTAGCCCTATAACAAGACAAATGACTTTAATAAAAGTGGTTAAGTAGGTGATTATGTAGATTACAGTTTACAAACATGTTTAAAAATAAAGGTGTTCTCAATATGTCAGACTCAATGAGATAATCATATAAGTACACCTAAAACAAAGAGTAAATTGACCAGAGTGAAAATTTACCACCAGTGAAGATACTCAACAATGGATACTGCAAGCCTTATAATTGGCCAGTCAGGCCAAATGAACCAATGGGTGCAATAGTGGCACCTCTGTCATGGTGGAAACCAACTGCCCTCCAATTGGACTGGAGGCCTGCTCCATGGGAGGGAATACATCCCTGATACTGAAAACTTAAAACAGGGGTAGTCATGAGCCCTAGGGATGTAACATTTGCTGATGTCTGGATAAATGTGTATACTGTGCTTATCAAACTGCCCAGTAAGCACTTCTCTTAATATTCATACTCTTATATTAATGCTACTCTCACTTTGGGTAAAGAATATTCTCTTTTCAGATGGCAGTGACCTTGGGATGACTCAGAAGGTATTATGGTGCTGGAAAGAAGGGACTGAGTACTGAGTAACATCTCAATCACACCTTCCAAGGCTCAGGGTCTAATGCAGAAGAGGTGGTAGAAAGAATGTTATGGTCCAAAGAATGGGTAGGACTCCTTACAACGTGCTCCTTCCAGACATAAAATGGCCTGGATATCCATGACTTCACTGTGCCTGACACTACCTACACAAGACCATCATAAGAGGAGGACAAGATCATGGCGTCAAAATAAAAGAGTGACTGATTGAGGTGGGTAGGGGATATGATGGAGAATAGAATTTCAAAGGGGAAAGTGGGGGAAGGAGGGTATTATCATGGGATATTTTTTATAATTATGGAAAATGTTAATAAAAATTGAGAAAAAAATAAAAACAAAAAAAGTAAATTTAAAAACATTTACTACTTGAAATATGAAAATTGGCTGAAAACAATCATTCAAGAGCTTTTTCAGTCCCTTGGTTTTGTAAAGGGTGTATGACTTATCCCAAGATTTTTACATCATTTCCTCTGATTTGATTTGTTTTTTAAACATAATCTAGATACCGAACAATAAAGGATGACAAAAAAATCAGAAATTCTTTTCTGTGCCAAGAAGACATGGACATTTTGAAAGTACCAGTGGATCTATTACTACCAAAAAGGATGCCAGCAGTAGCATGTTACTTCCTGTGAGTGTTTCACATAAAGGCTATTGAAAATTTTAGTGTTGATATGGAGATAGCACACAATACACACATACTTATCTCTATGCTCATCACACACACACACAGAGCACACAGACACACTGTGCACCACACATTTAACACACACACAAAAAAGAAACTTAGCTACTATACAACATACACTATGTATTCCTCCATCACAAAGAAGTCAAATGCTAAATTCAAAAGATGTGATTCCTTCAGTTACAGGTGAAAGGCTTTGGAAAAGCTTTGGAAAGTTAAACAGAGCATCTTATTTACAAAGACCCTGCTTCTCTTTTATAGGTAATGTACTTAATTTTTTACATTGCATATTAAAAATCTTCTTTTTTCTTTGTAGGTTTTAAAATGTATCTATAACCTAAGTATCTAGATAAGTAGAAAAAGGACCCTTTAAAATATATGACAGGTGAAGGTGCTCAGTCAATCAGAAAAAAGAAATCTTATTAAACAGATAAATACCATAAACCATACTTTCATAGATGAGAAATTTTAAAAGCTTATAGGTCTGGAGAGATTTTATAAGTTATAATTCTGACATAGAAAGTTATATATTTTTTACTGTATCCTAAATGCCAGAAGCATTAGCAGAAGTCCCAGAGAATTATTTAGGCAGTAAAAGAAGTTGTTCAAGCCAACTATTCCTTAGGCATCAGGCAATAGGGCAAGCTATACTCACTTCAACAGTGCCTCCTGAGTTACCCCAGAAGTATGATGTGACTGAATCCTGCCCAGGACGACTTAATGTGACTTAACTGCTATCTGCAGACTGCTACTAAAATTCATGATCTATGTTTCCAGAATTTCCTAAACCAACAGGAGCTTAACAATAATCTTGAAGGTGTATGGAAATATAGATATGAAGTCATTCAGAACCTCTGCTTCATTCCCTCCATTTGTTTTAAATCTTTACCTGTAACAACTTCCCATAGTTATTCTTAACAGCAAGAAAGTCTGATTACATAAAATAGCTGTGATCAATGTTTAGCAACAGGTATATGATATTAACACCATTCAATAAATTTCCAGCCTTGTCTAGGTTTAAAATGTGTCTGCAATTTTAGTATTAGAAATATGCTTTAAAATAAATTATGTAGTTCTCAAATTTTCTTGCACAGATGGGAATAGACCTGATGCTTATTATTTACAAATCATAACTTTAATTAACATTAATTAATTGTTAATTTAATATTAATAAAATGATATCATGAAATAGGAAACTGATGAGTTAATAAGCCATAAAAGGGGATTAAGTTTTCAACTTATATTGCAAAAAATTTGCATGGATTACTTACGTGTTTTTCATATTAATTTTCTTTTTAATCTTTTTATTTTATTATATATATATATATATATATATGATATATATAATAGATAGATAGATAGATAGATAGATAGATAGATAGATAGATAGACAGACTTGTTAGGACCTCAGCCAGTGCAATCAAACTCTAGATGCTTGCACCACCTAGTGGGCATATTTGACCTTGTACTTACCTCACTTTTGTGTCTGGTTAACATGGGATTTGGAGAGAGTTTGAACATGGGGCCTTAGGCTTCGCAGGCAAGCACCTTAAGCACTAAGCCATTTCTCTAGCCTTTTCATATTGATTTTATTGATTATATTGATTTTTATTGATCATATTGATTTTCTATACTTCAGTAAATAATTATCAAGATGATCTTATTTTATTATGTGTTGATATTTTTTTCATTTATGTGTTTAAAAATTCATTAACCTCTAGGAGTTTCTGTATGTAGGACTATAATATATATTTTACATGCCTAATTACACACAAACTCAAGATACCAATGTACTCATGACTATGTCCTCAGCACCCTGGAGGCTAAGGCAGAAGGCTATTGATAACCATTTGAGCAAAGATTGAAAGTAGTGGTTGCAAATGAGTGAAGTTTTTTATTTTTTATTTTATTTATTTATTTATTTATTTATTTTATAAATCTTCTTTTTTTCTGACAGAGTGCCTGTCTGGACTAAATAGTGAGACCCTATCCTTGACATTGAAAGTGGCAAAACCAAAAAAACAGGACACATATTTGAGTAAAACCAATTATTTCTATTGCTTCTAAATCTTAAGTCTATGGGCTTAGTAGTCAAGAAGAAGCACTTATCATTTTTGTTGACTGCCTGAAGAATGTAAAATTAGCCCATACATTGTTAGGCTTCCATGGTGCAGTGGGCACCTCTGTATGAGGAAGCAGTGATCTTGTGTCTAGAGCCTACAGCAAGACACAGAACCTATTGTATTGGCTTGACGGAAGTGAATAAAATAACCTATATTTTTAGTGTACTAGGGCTATTCCCTATAAACATTTATTGATTTCAATGTCCTCCCCTTAATTTAATTCTTCTTTGGATGATAAACAGTTAATTTAGATCAATATAGCATTTGGGAAAAGGTGATATAAAGTGTAGACATGAGACTATGAGATGAAATTCTGTTAAGTTAGGAAGGTAGTATAATGAAAACAATGTCTTTAACTAAGGTGTTTCTCCCACAGCCACCCCCCTCCCCCCCAAAAAAAAAAACCTAACAAACACAAGTGTAAGAAGAAGATATTTTTTTTTTATTTATTTTTTTAATTTTTATTTATTTATTTGAGAGCAACAGACACAGAGAGAAAGACAGATAGAGGGAGAGAGAGAATGGGCATGCCAGGGCTTCCAGCCTCTGCAAACGAACTCCAGACCCGTGCACTCCCTTGTGCATCTGGCTAACATGGTACCTGGGGAACCGAGCCTCGAACCAGGGTCCTTAGGCTTCACAGGCAAGCGCTTAACCGCTAAGCCATCTCTCCAGCCCAGAAGAAGATATTTTTAGTGAATGTGGTCTGACCCAGGATATTTTTACTGTTTTCAGTTTTTAAAATATCCATATTATATTTTAAATTAGGCTTAAACATTTATTACTAAGACAAATGAAACACTTTGTAAATAGTACTGAATTGTTTGTAGCTCCGTTTATCTTCACATAGCATCTAGTGTGACCCTGAGCTATTATTTTAGTATGCCTTTATGTCATAACTGACCTGGTACCAACATAAGATATTTATCTTTAGTAATATGGTCTCCTCCTCTTTTCAAATTTCCTTCTTTTTTCATCTTTGCAAGGATAATGAATAAAACTCTATGGACTGGGTTTAATTTCTATTAGTAAGAAAGGCTCAGGATTTTTTAAAATATTTAATTTATTTGCTTTTGTTAAGTAGTTTTACACTCAGTGAATAAAGTCAAATTGGTACCATTGTTAGACTTTTCCATGTCCTACCCCCTTCCTTTGGCCCCTCCTTGTTGAGGATTTTTAACGTTTTTTTTTTTTTAATGATACTAAATTAGCAGGATATTTAATACTAAGTATCAGAGTTATTAAAATTGGGTATCTTTTTTTTTTCCATTACCTTAAGTACCCTGTGCAGGGATATGCCTAAATAGTCCTATAGAAATAGACTAAAGGAAATTCTATAGCCAAGCTTGGTGCTGCATGATGTTAATCACATCACAGTGACAGCTGGGATGAGGGAATCTATGAGAGTTCCAGGGCAGCTTGGGCTATAAGAGTAAGTTACAATCAGCTTGGACTAGAGTAAAATGTGGTTTCAAAAAAAAAAAAAAAAGTCTTTTACATTTGCAATGAGAAAAATGCTTCTTTTTTACAGAATTTATAAACCGCCAATAATAGATCATGATCCATCATACCTTGGATAATTTATGTGTTATAAAAGAGGAATTTTGCCATGATATTATCTGAAGCTTGCATGTCTTGGACCTGTCTGGGAGAACATTTGAATGCTGATTGGCTTGTAATATCTATATCAGAAAAAATTGAATCTCCTCAATTTCTAAAGCAGAACATAACCACTCTATTGGTCATTTCCATTGTTGAACAGACAAGGGAAGATGATGACTTCAACAAAGGGAGATGAGTTGTGACCATGTCTTGTTTGTGGAGTTCAGTGGATCAAAAGAACACAGGGCAAATGATGAGAGCCATTTCTCATTTTGTACTGATCCAACAGGAGAGAAAGCCCACAACAGAAAAAGAAGCAACTATTACAGATTAATAGCACTTTTTGTGAAATAAACTTCAAAACAACATGAAGAAATATTAGATTAATAGCTATATTTGGACTTATAAAACTTTTATGCATGGCTTTAGATTAAATAAGAGACTAGCAAGTAAAGATATCTGGGCAAAATATATCTTTAGATGATCTTCAATTCTGGATATTCAGAAAGCTTCTTAAAGTGAAAAATATTAAAATGAGGGGTATGCCACCCAATTTTCTGAAACAAAATTTGTTCCTGGATCACAGAATACTTGACTTATTTGGACAGATGAGATCACTCTAGATGTTTTCTTTTAGTGCACCATTGCACACATCAACTTATTCATACTCAATTTGTCCTGTATCAGCTGCATAATTTAGTGACACAGGTTGTGGCTCCAGTACCTTCTGAAGCATAATATGGAAATGCATACTGCTATGTTCAGAAATCCTCCTTGTCTGATTTTGTGTACATGAAGCTAAGTATTGTCTGTAAGTCTGGATACATAGATAGATATATATAGATATATATAGATATATATAATATATATAGATATATATAGATGAAGAGTGATTGTATCATATAATTAAATGTTTAGTTGAAAGATCAACTTAAAATTAGTCTCTTTGTCATGTGTAAAGTTTTTGTAAAGAAAGAAAGTATCTTGGGCCAGAATCTGGCTTAATGAAGAATTTTACAGATCAAATGGACTTGGACAAGTAAGAAAATTTTGAGCACCCTCCTCTACTCAGGGCCCCAGAGAGCATCTAGGAAACAGGATTCATAACCTAAGAAGAAGTCACTATAATTTAACATCTGACTCACAAAACTAACCTTCTGGCAAAAAAAAGAAAAAAAGAAGAAAAAAAAAAAACGTCTTTGTGGGGTTGCAGCAGTGGCTGAGTGGAGAGAGCACTGCCACTCTTTGCATAAGCTTGATGACTGGGGGAGGACTGGGAGACGGTATGCCTGAGAGCCCAAATAAGCAATGGACAGCAGTTGTGCCCTGCCTGTAATCCAAACCCTTGGAAAGCAGAAACAAGGCCAAATTCGTGAGTTTTGAATTTGTATAACAGACTCTCAGTAAATAAAGTAAGGAGGGATTAAGTAAGACACCCAATATTAAGATTTCTATGTCACAAGCATAATCCCACCTATATACCCACAGAAGTACACACACACCAACACACACACACACACACACACACACACACACACACAAGAAATTCTTGTTAATAAAAAAATTTAATCAATATTCAAGCTTATGGGAAAATCATGCTTCTGAAACAATATTCATTTTTTGTATATCTGGAGAAGCTCAATGCCAGTCCTACTAAGACTTCAAAAAAATATGCTCACCTTTAGGTAATTGGTGATAACCTCTATGTCAGGAAGAAGCTGTAATTTTGAAAGCCCATTTCAAGTTCTATGCTGTGCTAGAGACAGAACTCCTTAAAGACATTACTTATGTGTCAGTAAGAATTCTCTGTGGCATTTATCTTCTCCAGCCCACCACAAAAGTGTGTTAATTAAAAATAGAATTTAGTTCTATAAAATTTCATCTGTGGATACCATCTTTTGCTTATGTTTTCTGTTTTGAATTTTTGTTAATGAAAGTAAGAGGTGTGATTATGTTTAAAATACGTATATTAATTGTTTTTAATCTAAATGAAGACAGCAAAATAAGGAATTATATCAACTTTGTTTGGATTGAATATTTTATAACAAAATATGATTTTTATTAAAGAAACTTTAATATTAGTTTTAAATGTTAAAATTTCATGATATTTTAAAAATAATGAAAAATAATTCAAAAGTTAAAATTTGACAAAGTACAAGATGCCTAAAGTGTAATTTAGAAGCCAAAGTTGTAAAATCATTCATGCAAATATTTTTCTAAACTATACTGGATTACATGAAAAATATGGTAATATTTTAATAAAGTGTGTTATTGAAAATATAGTTATTGTAGGTACCTTTGCTTTGCTGGGATAAAACATCTGACCACAAAAGAGCTGATGACAGGAAAGGCTCTATTTCACATTCAGTCTTGAGGGTCAAGCTTTATAATGCACAGTGTAAGCAGAGCAGGGACTGGACATCACTTCTGCCACAGGAGGTGGCAAATAGGGAGATAATGATCCTATCTCTGGCAAGGGGGAGCTGGCAATAATACCCTAAATTCCACCCCCAGAAGCATATCTTCTCCAGGAAGGATCTCCTGCCCCAATTGTCATGAAATGGGAACCAAACTTTCAAATCACATGAGTTTGTGGAGGACATCTGAATCAAAACACTGAAATTATCCCCTGTCCCCATAGACTCAGGAGGGTTTTATGATAAAAAATGCTTTCAGTCCAACTTTAAAGTTTCCATGGTTGTTATCAATTCCAACAATTTTTACCTGAAAAAGTCTCTTAATTATAAGCCTAGAAAATCAAAACAGAAGTTATGTTTACCTAACAGCACTGAACAAACATTCCTACTTACACAAGAAGGTATAAAAAGAAAAGACTGCACCAATGCAAGATGTTTAAAACAAGCATGATCACTATCAAAATCTGTACCTCCATGATTAGAAGATGGAACCAGTGATAAAATCTATTTGATCCAAATTTCACCCCTCCAGCTGGCCTGTCCACAGTCCCTGAGAAAAGTCTGTCACAAGCCAGCATCTTGCTTCCTCAGCTGTCTAATAGTCCTGGTATCTCCAAACACCATGGTTTCATACTATGGCCCTATTGGGTACCACACAGGACTCCAATAATTGTCTCACATCACCCAGTGGCCATCTCCAAAATAACATGCTAGTAATCCAATGTGCTTCATTTTCCTCTATTTGTTACAATTCCATTGTACCATAGGGGTTGCCAAATTTGTTAATCCAGAGGAGAATAAATCTGACTTTGAATATCAGGAAAATATCTTTCAATATTATTTCTACTATCCCAAAGCAGAACAGTGAGTCCAATCCTCAATGGTGGTTACTTCTTAAATGATTGAAATTGAACTATGTTTTAGTTTCCTGCCCAAATCTTTCATTTATTTCTGTGCCATATCATACTTCTAAACTCAATCCTCCTCAAATTTTCAGGGTATAGTCAGATGATATGTAGTCTGGCATAGAAACTGCCTCTAACACAATCCTGACAGTTTCCATATCATAAGCCGAGCCACACAGTCCACATTTCTTTATGTGTTTAAGTCTTTCAACACTCAACAGAATAGTTCATCAAGCTCTGCTTATAGCACTGTTACCTTTCTCATTGCAAAATTTCAAATTGTTCCATATTCCTCCCCCAAATTAATTTCAAAAGATAATAAACCACATGGTCAGGTGTCTAGTAGCAATGATCCCACTCATCTCCTACCAATTTTCTATTTTAGCTACCATTTCATTATTTTTCATTGTTGATAAACACCCTACCTTAAACAGCTTATCGGAGAAAAGGATTTATTTTGGCCTATAGTCTGGACTTAATTAGACAATAATTCTATTTAAAATATTATTTATACTTTTGAAATTAAATTAAAGGTGCAAAGAGAGAGAGAAATGCCTATTTGAAAACCAATAAATTTAATATCTGACCCTTGATTATTACAGTTAGGATATACTAAAATAATTATTATTTTAAATAGCATCTATAAATTAGTTTTATTAATTATTCAAACATTAAAGCTATAACACTTTGTCTCTGTCTCATCATTGCCTATATCACAATAAGAGTCACTACCATTACTTTGAATTAAATTCTAATTATTCTACCTTTTATAAGACTTTTTAAAAATAATTTAAAATAATTTTATCTCCTATGATATTAAAAATTCTGCCACCACCATTTTTACTTCAACCATGAATCAACACTAAATATACGTTATGCTATTTCCAAAACATCCTTTGGGGGCTGAAGAGATGGCTTAGCAACTAAAGTGTTTGCCTGCAAAGTCAAAGGATCCCAGTTTGATTCTCCAGGACCCACATAAGCCAGATGCACAAGGGGGCCCATTCATCTGGAGTTCGTTTGCAGTGGTGGGAGGCCCTGTTGGGCTCATTCTCTCTCTCTCTCTCTCACTCTCCCTGTCTCTCTTTCAAATAAATAAATAAAATATATCTTAAAAAATTCCTTGTTTTTTATTACTAAGTATTTCCATTGAGCTTATTCTAGGATAGTTATGCACCATATTACAAATGCCAGTGAATTCATATCATTTAAAAATCACTAGCATGGAAATGTACTTCTTTTTGATCTTTCTCATGATAAGTTTAATTACATTCTTTGGTATTATACATTTTGTTCAGAAGCATTACTTATCCAAAGAAGTTGTCTGGTTGAGGGTCTATCTATATTCATTGTTTTTTCTCACCTCTTCCTGATCCTGACTGCCAAGTAAATATTGGTGAATATCTTAGAGCACTTTTCATCTGCACAGTATAATTTTATGTTAAGGTTTATCAATCCCACAACTGAATTGCATAAATCTACTCATTATATCATTTAAGCTTTGACTTTATATTGTAGCCTGTGGGAAAGAAGGCTTTTCCCCACTCTGCAGTTTGAATGTAAAGTCTAGAAATATGAGCAGATGCTCTCATTAAGAATTAAATGAATATCATGCATGTATATCATTCCTTTCTTACACATAATATGCCTAGCTATTTTAGTTTTAATTATTTAATTTTAATTAAATATGAGTTTTCTTTTCTATTTAGCTCATTCTCTAGATAGCTACACTAACCAAAATAATATTCATAGTATTCTTCAATGCCACTGAATTTTTATAGAGACACT